>NC_034186.2:2661501-2674001 GCF_002021735.2 Oncorhynchus kisutch
TCCTCTCCTCTCCTCTCTCCTCTCCTCTCCTCTCCTCTCCTCTCCTATCCTTCCTCTCCTATCCTCTCCTCTCCTCTCCTCTCCTGTCCTCTCCTGTCCTCTCCTCTCCTCTCCTCTCCTCTCCTGTCCCCTCCTCTCCTTGCTCTTTTTTCACATACAGTAGGACTACAGTATTACTCATAATCAACTTCACCATCAAATGAACTACAAACCATAATCCAAGCAATCAGAGAAGGACGCCTCCAATAGATATTGTCCTACCCACACCACAGACTGCAGGCTTGAACTATTCTGTTTGTTTAGCGAATAGACTAATGAGGTAGACCTGTTAGAAGAACGGCCTTGTGGCCTAAAGACACAGTTTAAACTTTTATTAGTCATAAATAACGGGTAAAATGCTGACTACAGGTTCCTTCTGGACAACATGAAGAGAAGATAAAACACTGATGAACACACACACACACAGACACACACACAGACACACACACACACACACACACACACACACACACACACACACACACACACACACACACACACACACACACACACACACACACACACACACACACACACACACACACACACACACACAGACACACACACAGACACACACACACACACAGACACACACACACACACACTCACACACACACACAAACACCCACACATACACACCCACTGAAACACTCACACACACTGGCACACAGACTGACACACATTCACTGACACACACACACACACTCACTGACACACACACACACACACACTGACACACATACTGACTCACACTCACAGATACACTCACTGACACACACTCACTGACACACTGACTGACACACACTCACTGACAAACACTCACTGACACACATACTGACTGACACACACTCACTGACACACTGACTGACACACACTCACTGACACACATACTGACTGACACACACTCACTGACACACACACTGACACACATACTGACTGACACACACTCACTGACACACACACTGACACACACACTCACTGACACACTCACTGACACACATACTGACTGACACACACTCACTGACACACATACTGACTGACACACTCACTGACACACATACTGACTGACACACACTCACTGACACACACACTGACACACATACTGACTGACACACACTCACTGCCACACACTGACACACACACTCACTGACACACTCACTGACACACATACTGACTGACACACACTCACTGACACACACACTGACACACATACTGACTGACACACACTCACTGACACACACACTGACACACACACTCACTGACACACACTCACTGACACACACTCACTGACACACATACTGACTGACACACACTCACTGACACACATACTGACTGACACACACTCACTGACACACACTCACTGACACACACTCACTGACACACTCACTGACACACATACTGACTGACACACACTCACTGACACACACACTGACACACTCACTGACACACATACTGACTGACACACACTCACTGACACACTCACTGACACACATACTGACTGACACACACACACTGACCCACTCACTGACACACATACTGACTGACACACACACACTGACACACTCACTGACACACATACTGACTGACACACACTCACTGACACACACACTGACACACACACTCACTGACACACTCACTGACACACATACTGACTGACACACACTCACTGACACACACACTGACACACATACTGACTGACACACACTCACTGACACACACACTGACACACACACTCACTGACACACTCACTGACACACATACTGACTGACACACATACTGACTGACTCACTGACACACATACTGACTGACACACACTCACTGACACACTCACTGACACACATACTGACTGACACACATACTGACTGACACACACACTGACACACATACTGACTGACACACACTCACTGACACACACACTGACACACACACACTCACTGACACACACTCACTGACACACACTCACTGACACACATACTGACTGACACACACTCACTGACACACATACTGACTGACACACACTCACTGACACACACTCACTGACACACACACTGACACACTCACTGACACACATACTGACTGACACACACTCACTGACACACATACTGACACACATACTGACTGACACACACTCACTGACACACACACTGACACACACACTCACTGACACACTCACTGACACACATACTGACTGACACACATACTGACTGACACACACACTGACACACATACTGACTGACACACACTCACTGACACACACACTGACACACACACTGACACACTCACTGACACACATACTGACTGACACACACTCACTGACACACACACTGACACACATACTGACTGACACACACTCACTGACACACACACTGACACACACACTCACTGACACACTCACTGACACACATACTGACTGACACACATACTGACTGACACACACACTGACACACATACTGACTGACACACACTCACTGACACACACACTGACACACACACTCACTGACACACACTCACTGACACACACTCACTGACACACATACTGACTGACACACACTCACTGACACACATACTGACTGACACACACACTGACACACATACTGACTGACACACACTCACTGACACACACACTGACACACACACTCACTGACACACACTCACTGACACACACTCACTGACACACATACTGACTGACACACACTCACTGACACACACACTCACTGACACACTCACTGACACACTCACACAACATCCCATAATGATGCAGCGAAAACAGTTTTTATTAAATTTAGGAAATGTATTACAAATAAAAAACTGAAATACCTCATTTACATATTCAGACATAAGTATTATTTACAGAAGTATTCAGACATAAGTATTCAGACATAAGTATTCAGACATAAGTATTCAGACATAAGTATTTAGACATAAGTATTCAGACATAAGTATTCAGACATAAGTATTCAGACATAAGTATTCAGACATAAGTATTCAGACATAAGTATTCAGACATAAGTATTTGCTATCAGACTCGAAATTGAGCTCAGGTGCATCCTGTTTCCATTGATCATCCTTGAGATGTTTCTACAACTTGATTGGAGTCCACCTGTGGTAAATTAAATTGATTGGATATGATTTGGAAAACCACACACCTGTCTTTATAAGGTCCAACAGTTGACAGTACATGTCAAAAGGAATTGTACGTAGAGCTAAGAAACAGGATTGTGTTGAGACACAGATCTGGGGAAGGGTACCAAAACATTTCTGCAGCATTGAAGGTCCCCAAGAACACAGTGGCCTCCATCATTCATAAATGGAAGAAGTTTGGAACCACCAAGACTCTTAATAGAGCTACACAAGCTCCCCTCCTCTCCTGTCCCCTCCTCTCCTCCGCTGTCCCCTCCTCTCCTGTCCTCCCCTGTCCCCTCCTCTCCTGTCCCCTCCTCTCCTCCCCTGTCCCCTCCTCTCCTCTCCTTCCCTGTCCCCTCCTCTCCTGTCCCCTCCTCTCCCCTCCTCCCCTGTCCCCTCCTCTCCTCTCCTCCCCTGTCCCCTCCTCTCCTGTCCCCTCCTCTCCTCTCCTCTCCTCTCCTCTCCTGTCCCCTCCTCTCCTCCCCTGTCCCCTCCTCTCCTGTCCTCCCCTGTCCCCTCCTCTCCTGTCCCCTCCTCTCCTCTCCTCTCCTCCCCTGTCCCTTCCTCTCCTCTCCTCTCCTCTCCTCTCCTCTCCTCTCCTCTCTTGTCCGCTCCTGTCCTCTCCTTTCCTTTCCTTTCCTCTCCTCTTGTCTCCTCTCCTCTCCTCTCCTCTCCTCTCCTCTCCTTTCCTTTCCTTTCCTCTCGTCTCCCCCCTCTCGTCTCCTCTCCTCTCCTCTCCTCTCCTCTCCTCTCCTCTCCTCTCCTCTCCTCTCCTCTCCTCTCCTCTCCTCTCCTCTCCTCTCCTCTCCTCTCCTCTCCTCTCCTCTCCTCTCCTCTCCTCTCCTCTCCTCTCCCCTGTCCCCTCCTATCCTGTCCCCTCCTCTCCTCTCCTCCCCTGTCCCCTCCTCTCCCCTCCTCTCCTCTCCTCCCCTGTCCCCTCCTCTCCTGTCCCCCTCCTCTCCTCTCCTCTCCTGTCCCCCCCCAGCCGTCCGGCCAAACACAGTTGCCTCCATCATTCTTAAATGGAAGACGTTTGGAACCACCAAGACTCTTCCTAGAGTTGGTCGCCCGGTCAAACTGAGCAACCAGGGGAGAAAAGCCTTGGTCAGGGAGGTGACCAAGAACGAGATGGCCACTCTGACTGAGCTCCAGAGTTCCTCTGTGGAGATGGGAAACCCTTCCAGAAGGACAACCATCTTTGCAGTACTCCACCAATCAGGCCTTTATGGTAGATTTGCCAGACGGAAGCCACTCCTCAGTAAAAGGCACATGACATTGGTATTGTGAAGCCCTGCCATTGACAGAACACAGCAGATAACTGACAGAACACAGCAGATAACTGACAGAACACAGCAGAACACAGCAGATAACTGACAGAACACAGCAGATAACTGACAGAACACAGCAGAACACAGCAGATAACTGACAGAACACAGCAGATAACTGACAGAACACAGCAGATAACTGACAGAACACAGCAGATAACTGACAGAACACAGCAGATAACTGACAGAACACAGCAGATAACTGACAGAACACAGCAGATAACTGACAGAACACTGCAGATAACTGACAGAACACTGCAGATAACTGACAGAACACAGCAGATAACTGACAGAACACAGCAGATAACTGACAGAACACAGCCGATAACTGACAGAACACAGCAGATAACTGACAGAACACAGCAGATAACTGACAGAACACAGCAGAACACAGCAGATAACTGACAGAACACAGCAGAACACAGCAGATAACTGACAGAACACAGCAGAACACAGCAGATAACTGACAGAACACAGCAGAACACAGCAGATAACTGACAGAACACAGCAGATAACTGACAGAACAGAGCAGATAACTGACAGAACACAGCAGAACACAGCAGATAACTGACAGAACACAGCAGATAACTGACAGAACACAGCAGATAACTGACAGAACAGAGCAGATAACTAACAGAACACAGCATAACACAGCAGATAACTGACAGAATACAGCAGATAACTGACAGAACACAGCAGATAACTGACAGAACACAGCAGATAACTGACAGAACACAGCAGATAACTGACAGAACACAGCAGAGATCTGGTATTCCACGTTGAGGTACACAGTGGAGCTGAGATCTGTTATTCCACGTTGAGGTACACAGTGGAGCTGAGATCTGTTATTCCACATTCTGGTACACAGTGGAGCTGAGATCTGTTATTCCACGTTGAGGTACACAGTGGAGCTGAGATATGTTATTCCACATTGAGGTACACAGTGGAGCTGAGATCTGTTATTCCACGTTGAGGTACACAGTGGAGCTGAGATCTGTTATTCCACGTTGAGATACACAGTGGAGCTGAGATCTGTTATTCCACATTGAGGTACACAGTGGAGATGAGATCTGTTATTCCACATTGAGGTACACAGTGGAGCCGAGATCTGTTATTCCACATTCCTGGACACAGTGGAGCTGAGATCTGTTATTCCACATTGAGGTACACAGTGGAGCTGAGATCTGTTATTCCACGTTGAGGTACACAGTGGAGCTGAGATCTGTTATTCCACGTTGAGGTACACAGTGGAGCTGAGATCTGTTATTCCACATTCCGGTACACAGTGGAGCTGAGATCTGTTATTCCACGTTGAGGTACACAGTGGAGCTGAGATATGTTATTCCACATTGAGGTACACAGTGGAGATGAGATCTGTTATTCCACATTGAGGTACACAGTGGAGCTGAGATCTGTTATTCCACATTCCTGGACACAGTGGAGCTGAGATCTGTTATTCCACATTGAGGTACACAGTGGAGCTGAGATCTGTTATTCCACGTTGAGGTACACAGTGGAGCTGAGATATGTTATTCCACATTGAGGTACACAGTGGAGCTGAGATCTGTTATTCCACGTTGAGGTACACAGTGGAGCTGAGATCTGTTATTCCACGTTGAGGTACAGAGTGGAGCTGAGATCTGTTATTCCACATTCCGGTACACAGTGGAGCTGAGATCTGTTATTCCACATTCCGGTACACAGTGGAGCTGAGATATGTTATTCCACATTGAGGTACACAGTGGAGCTGAGATCTGTTATTCCACATTGAGGTACACAGTGGAGCTGAGATCTGTTATTCCACGTTGAGGTACAGAGTGAAGCTGAGATCTGTTATTCCACATTGAGGTACACAGTGGAGCTGAGATCTGTTATTCCACATTACGGTACACAGTGGAGCTGAGATCTGTTATTCCACGTTGAGGTACACAGTGGAGCTGAGATCTGTTATTCCACATTGAGGTACACAGTGGAGCTGAGATCTGTTATTCCACGTTGAGGTACACAGTGGAGCTAAGATCTGTTATTCCACATTCCGGTACACAGTGGAGCTGAGATCTGTTATTCCACATTCCAGTACAGAGTGAAGCTGAGATCTGATATTCCACATTGAGGTACACAGTGGAGCTGAGATCTGTTATTCCACGTTGAGGTACACAGTGGAGCTGAGATCTGTTATTCCACATTGAGGTACACAGTGGAGCTGAGATCTGTTTTTCCACATTGAGGTACACAGTGGAGCTGAGATCTGTTATTCCACGTTGAGGTACACAGTGGCGCTGAGATCTGATATTCCACGTTGAGGTACACAGTGGAGCTGAGATCTGTTATTCCACGTTGAGGTACACAGTGGAGCTGAGATCTGTTATTCCACGTTGAGGTACACAAGTGGAGCTGAGATCTGTTATTCCACGTTGAGGTACACAGTGGAGCTGAGATCTGATATTCCACGTTGAGGTACACAGTGGAGCTGAGATCTGATATTCCACGTTGAGGTACACAGTGGAGCTGAGATCGGTTATTCCACGTTGAGGTACACAGTGGAGCTGAGATCTGTTATTCCACGTTGAGGTACACAGTGGAGCTGAGATCTGTTATTCCACGTTGAGGTACACAGTGGAGCTGAGATATGTTATTCCACATTGAGGTACACAGTGGAGCTGAGATCTGTTATTCCACGTTGAGGTACACAGTGGAGCTGAGATCTGATATTCCACGTTGAGGTACACAGTGGAGCTGAGATATGTTATTCCACATTGAGGTACACAGTGGAGCTGAGATCTGTTATTCCACGTTGAGGTACACAGTGGAGCTGAGATCTGTTATTCCACGTTGAGGTACACAGTGGAGCTGAGATCTGTTATTCCACGTTGAGGTACACAGTGGAGCTGAGATCTGTTATTCCACGTTGAGGTACACAGTGGAGCTGAGATCTGTTATTCCACGTTGAGGTACACAGTGGAGCTGAGATATGTTATTCCACGTTGAGGTACACAGTGGAGCTGAGATCTGATATTCCACATTCCAGTACAGAGTGAAGCTGAGATCTGATATTCCACGTTGAGGTACACAGTGGAGCTGAGATCTGATATTCCACGTTGAGGTACACAGTGGAGCTGAGATCTGTTATTCCACATTCCAGTACAGAGTGGAGCTGAGATCTGTTATTCCATTAACACAATGTTTGATGATTATGCGATTACTGTATGTGTTAGTTGTAGACCGGCAATGCCCCCCCCCCCAACCCCCCCATATTCTCCTGATTCCTCTCAAACAACAAGAACACACACACTTCTCCATCCCTTTCCTCTCCCTTAGCCACTTCCTGGTAAATAATGCAGACCATCATTCTGAGTATTAGGACAAGACATTCACAAATGGCACAACGGACCCCTGGAGTCTGTGTGTGTGTGTGTGTGTGTGTGTGTGTGTGTGTGTGTGTGTGTGTGTGTGTGTGTGTGTGTGTGTGTGTGTGTGTGTGTGTGTGTGTGTGTGAGCTGTGGACAGAAGGGTTTATTCAGAGGTAGAGATGGGGGGCCCATCACTCAGACATGCAAACACACTGCATTCATTTCATGTTCAGTAAAGAAGCTGCTGGGCTGGTGGAGACACACGGTGGTTAGAGCAGGTAGTCTAGTGGTTAGAGCAGGTAGTCTAGTGGTTAGAGCAGGTAGCCTAGTGGTTAGAGCAGGTAGTCTAGTGGTTAGAGCAGGTAGTCTAGTGGTTAGAGCAGGTAGTCTAGTGGTTAGAGGCAGGTAGCCTAGTGGTTAGAGCAGGTAGCCTAGTGGTTAGAGCAGGTAGCCTAGTGGTTAGAGCAGGTAGTCTAGTGGTTAGAGCAGGTAGCCTAGTGGTTAGAGGCAGGGTCGCCTAGTGGTTAGAGGCAGGTAGCCTAGTGGTTAGAGCAGGTAGCCTAGTGGTTAGAGCAGGTAGCCTAGTGGTTAGAGCAGGTAGTCTAGTGGTTAGAGCAGGTAGTCAAGTGGTTAGAGCAGGTAGCCTAGTGGTTAGAGGCAGGTAGCCTAGTGGTTAGAGGCAGGTAGTCTAGTGGTTAGAGCAGGTAGCCTAGTGCTTAGAGGCAGGTAGCCTAGTGGTTAGAGGCAGGTAGTCTAGTGGTTAGAGCAGGTAGCCTAGTGCTTAGAGGCAGGTAGCCTAGTGGTTAGAGGCAGGTAGTCTAGTGGTTAGAGCAGGTAGCCTAGTGGTTAGAGCAGGTAGCCTAGTGGTTAGAGCAGGTAGTCTAGTGGTTAGAGCAGGTAGCCTAGTGGTTAGAGGCAGGTAGTCTAGTGGTTAGAGCAGGTAGTCTAGTGGTTAGAGCAGGTAGTCTAGTGGTTAGAGCAGGTAGTCTAGTGGTTAGAGCAGGTAGTCTAGTGGTTAGAGCAGGTAGCCTAGTGGTTAGAGGCAGGTAGCCTAGTGGTTAGAGGCAGGTAGTCTAGTGGTTAGAGCAGGTAGCCTAGTGCTTAGAGGCAGGTAGCCTAGTGGTTAGAGGCAGGTAGTCTAGTGGTTAGAGCAGGTAGCCTAGTGCTTAGAGGAAGGTAGCCTAGTGGTTAGAGGCAGGTAGTCTAGTGGTTAGAGCCGGTAGCCTAGTGGTTAGAGCAGGTAGCCTAGTGGTTAGAGCAGGTAGTCTAGTGGTTAGAGCAGGTAGCCTAGTGGTTAGAGGCAGGTAGTCTAGTGGTTAGAGCAGGTAGTCTAGTGGTTAGAGCAGGTAGTCTAGTGGTTAGAGCAGGTAGTCTAGTGGTTAGAGCAGGTAGTCTAGTGGTTAGAGCAGGTAGCCTAGTGGTTAGAGGCAGGTAGCCTAGTGGTTAGAGGCAGGTAGTCTAGTGGTTAGAGCAGGTAGCCTAGTGCTTAGAGGCAGGTAGCCTAGTGGTTAGAGGCAGGTAGTCTAGTGGTTAGAGCAGGTAGCCTAGTGCTTAGAGGAAGGTAGCCTAGTGGTTAGAGGCAGGTAGTCTAGTGGTTAGAGCAGGTAGCCTAGTGGTTAGAGCAGGTAGCCTAGTGGTTAGAGCAGGTAGTCTAGTGGTTAGAGCAGGTAGCCTAGTGGTTAGAGGCAGGTAGTCTAGTGGTTAGATCAGGTAGCCTAGTGGTTAGAGCAGGTAGTCTAGTGGTTAGAGCAGGTAGTCTAGTGGTTAGAGCAGGTAGCCTAGTGGTTAGAGGCAGGTAGTCTAGTGGTTAGAGCAGGTAGCCTAGTGGTTAGAGCAGGTAGCCTAGTGGTTAGAGGCAGGTAGTCTAGTGGTTAGAGCAGGTAGCCTAGTGCTTAGAGGCAGGTAGTCTAGTGGTTAGAGCAGGTAGCCTAGTGGTTAGAGGAAGGTAGCCTAGTGGTTAGAGCAGGTAGCCTAGTGGTTAGAGCAGGTAGCCTAGTGGTTAGAGGCAGGTAGTCTAGTGGTTAGAGCAGGTAGCCTAGTGGTTAGAGGAAGGTAGCCTAGTGGTTAGAGCAGGTAGCCTAGTGGGTAGTTAAATTGCCTAGTTAAATAAAGGTCAAAATAAATAAATAACACACATCGAGACAGTCAGTCAGAGAGAGACCAAATTGCACTTAAGATTTACCCTGGTGTGTTCGTGTGTGTGTGTGTGTGTGTGTGTGTGTGTGTGTGTGTGTGTGTGTGTGTGTGTGTGTGTGTGTGTGTGTGTGTGTTTGTGTCCATCAGACCATGAGCAGCACTTCCTTGTTAATCAGACCATGTGCAGCACTTCCATGTTAATAGACCATGAGCAGCACACCCATGTTAATAGACCATGAGCAGCACGTCCATGTTAAACAGACCATGAGCAGCACTTCCATGTTAATAGACCATGAGCAGCACTTCCATGTTAATAGACCATGAGCAGCACTTCCATGTTAATAGACCATGAGCAGCACTTCCATGTTAATAGACCATGAGCAGCACTTCCATGTTAATAGACCATGAGCAGCACTTCCATGTTAATAGACCATGAGCAGCACTTCCATGTTAATAGACCATGAGCAGCACTTCCATGTTAATAGACCATGAGCAGCACTTCCATGTTAATAGACCATGAGCAGCACTTCCATGTTAATAGACCATGAGCAGCACTTCCATGTTAATAGACCATGAGCAGCACTTCCATGTTAATAGACCATGAGCAGCACGTCCATGTTAAACAGACCATGAGCAGCACTTCCATGTTAAACAGACCATGAGCAGCACTTCTGAGCAGCACTTCAGTCTTATCTGGAAGCCTTTATCTAACTGTTCCAATGTAGAACATGTCTTTCCTACATATAACAACATACCACAACGGAAATCTGATTAATGAACAACATTTGAAGTGGTCACCATACGTAAAAACCAAGACAAACATCTGCAAATGTTGATACTGTCATGACGCTGGCCTGGGGGGTAGGTTTATGACAGTCATAAATACCTCTTCCCCCCTTTTTCCTCTCTCTACCCTACTGATGTGACTATTGAAAATCCCTTGGTTAACATAGAGATTCTGGGAACATCAGAAGGTGGGGGGAAATGAACTATATTCTGGTAATCCGACCAATTGAACATATGCGGTGGTACTTAATGAATATGATGTCAGTTCGGTTGTCATCTGAGACATTCTCATCAATGATAAGATGACATAAACTCTACAGTGGAAAGTCTACACATCAGAGTTATCGGATTCACATGGAATTGTTGTTCAATTTAAATGTTTGAATATGAAATTATTCATGATTGGATGAAATGTGATTTTAGCTTCTAAAATGTGAGATTTGGGTTTTCATAAGATAGGGCTCTGCTCAATCAGTGTCCCGCCCCTATGAAGGGACATGGGCTATAAAACTTTTCAAACGCCCTCCTCTCCCTTCCTATGTAAGCCTTTGATGATAATGTAACCTCCTGTTCCGAGGACGACGGTCCTATATCAGAATGGTTCAGATAATAACTACAGAACGAAGCCAACATTAGCATGAGCTTTGGTTGCGAACTTTGAACTCTTATTCACTACAGAAGTGATACCTCCTAGCCATTGAGTTAGCAACAGCTGCTGCAAACGAGGGTTAGGAAGGAACAGACAGAGTATCCCGTCTACCACATAACGAAGTTACTACAACGTATTCAATTTACCAGCAGAGACATTATTCAAAGGACACAGGACTCGGTTGGGCAACACGGCCTTCCATCTACCACCAACCTACTGAAGCGCAGCTCAGAGTAAATATTTATTGCATTTTCCTTTTCCAAATGGGCGGTAATTTAGAATGCATAAGATACAGTATTTACAGTGCCTTGCGAAAGTATTCGGCCCCCTTGAACTTTGCGACCTTTTGCCACATTTCAGGTTTCAAACATAAAGATATAAAACTGTATTTTTTTGTGAAGAATCAACAACAAGTGGGACACAATCATGAAGTGGAACGACATTTATTGGATATTTCAAACTTTTTTAACAAATCAAAAACTGAAAAATTGGGCGTGCAAAATTATTCAGCCCCTTTACTTTCAGTGCAGCAAACTCTCTCCAGAAGTTCAGTGAGGATCTCTGAATGATCCAATGTTGACCTAAATGACTAATGATGATAAATACAATCCACCTGTGTGTAATCAAGTCTCCGTATAAAGGCACCTGCACTGTGATAGTCTCAGAGGTCCGTTAAAAGCGCAGAGAGCATCATGAAGAACAAGGAACACACCAGGCAGGTCCGAGATACTGTTGTGAAGAAGTTTAAAGCCGGATTTGGATACAAAAAGATTTCCCAAGCTTTAAACATCCCAAGGAGCACTGTGCAAGCGATAATATTGAAATGGAAGGAGTATCAGACCACTGCAAATCTACCAAGACCTGGCCGTCCCTCTAAACTTTCAGCTCATACAAGGAGAAGACTGATCAGAGATGCAGCCAAGAGGCCCATGATCACTCTGGATGAACTGCAGAGATCTACAGCTGAGGTGGGAGACTCTGTCCATAGGACAACAATCAGTCGTATATTGCACAAATCTGGCCTTTATGGAAAAGTGGCAAGAAGAAAGCCATTTCTTAAAGA
Organism: Oncorhynchus kisutch; assembly: GCF_002021735.2. Lineage (NCBI taxonomy): Eukaryota > Metazoa > Chordata > Actinopteri > Salmoniformes > Salmonidae > Oncorhynchus > Oncorhynchus kisutch. The sequence continues at coordinate 2,673,973 of NC_034186.2, forward strand.
TATCCATAAAAAGTGTTGTTTAAAGTTTG
>NC_034186.2:2679001-2709001 GCF_002021735.2 Oncorhynchus kisutch
TCAAAGGTCAACCTAGCCTATGACAGATGCAGCTGGGGCCCTTCTATAGTGTTGTTAAGAAGTTAGAAACTAGGGCCTGTAGGACCTGCCTTGTTGATAGTGTTGTTAAGAAGGTAGAAACTAGGGCCTGTAGGACCTGCCGTGTTGATAGTGCTGTTAAGAAGGTAGAAACTAGAGCCTGTAGGACCTGGCTTGTTGATAGTGTTGTTAAGAAGTTAGAAACTAGGGCCTGTAGGACCTGCCTTATTGATAGTGCTGTTAAGAAGGTAGAAACTAGAGCCTGTAGGACCTGGCTTGTTGATAGTGTTGTTAAGAAGGTAGAAACTAGGGCCTGTAGGACCTGCCTTGTTGATAGTGCTGTTAAGAAGGTAGAAACTAGAGCCTGTAGGACCTGCCTTGTTGATAGTGTTGTTAAGAAGGTAGAAACTAGGGCCTGTAGGACCTGCCTTGTTGATAGTGCTGTTAAGAAGGTAGAAACTAGGGCCTGTAGGACCTGCCTTATTGATAGTGCTGTTAAGAAGGTAGAAACTAGAGCCTGTAGGACCTGCCTTGTTGATAGTGTTGTTAAGAAGGTAGAAACTAGAGCCTGTAGGACCTGCCTTGTTGATAGTGCTGTTAAGAAGGTAGAAACTAGAGCCTGTAGGACCTGGCTTGTTGATAGTGTTGTTAAGAAGGTAGAAACTAGGGCCTGTAGGACCTGCCTTGTTGATAGTGTTGTTAAGAAGGCAGAGCAGGGCTTTATTATAGACAGACTTCTCCCCATCTTAGCTACTGTTGTATCAATATGTTTTGACCATGACAGTTTACAATCCAGGGTTACTCCAAGCAGGTTAGTCACCTCAACTTGCTCAATTTACACATTATTCATTATGAGACGGAGTTGAAGTTTAGAGTTTAGTGAATAATTTGTCCAAAATACAATGCTTTTAGTTTTGGAAATATTTAGGACTAATTTATTCCTTGTTATCCATCGATAAATAATATAATATAATGTTTTATCTTTCAATTACAATCTGTAGATTAGTTAACCCACTAAACGGTACAGAGTGGGATACCTAACCCACTAAACGGTACAGAGTGGGATACCTAACCCACTAAACGGTACAGAGTGGGATACCTAACCCACTAAACGGTACAGAGTGGGATACCTAACCCACTAAACGGTACAGAGTGGGATACCTAACCCACTAAACGGTACAGAGTGGGATACCTAACCCACTAAACGGTACAGAGTGGGATACCTAACCCACTAAACGGTACAGAGTGGGATACCTAACCCACTAAACGGTGCACATTGACTCTGTACCGGTGCACATTGACTCTGTACCGGTTACCTAACCCACTAACCAGTGCACATTGACTCTGTACCGGTGCACATTGACTCTGTACCGGTGCACATTGACTCTGTACCGGTTACCTAACCCACTAACCGGTGCACATTGACTCTGTACCGGTTACCTAACCCACTAACCGGTGCACATTGACTCTGTACCGGTTACCTAACCCACTAACCGGTGCACATTGACTCTGTACCGGTTACCTAACCCACTAACCGGTGCACATTGACTCTGTACCGGTTACCTAACCCAATAACCGGTGCACATTGACTCTGTACCGGTGCACATTGACTCTGTACCGGTTACCTAACCGACTAACCGGTGCACATTGACTCTGTACCGGTGCACATTGACTCTGTACCGGTTACCTAACCCACTAACCGGTGCACATTGACTCTGTACCGGTGCACATTGACTCTGTAGCGGTGCACATTGACTCTGTAGCGGTGCACATTGACTCTGTACCGGTACAGGTGCATCAAAGCTGGGACCGAGAAACTGAAAAACAGCTTCTATCTCAAGGCCATCAGACTGTTAAACAGCCACCACTAACATTGAGTGGCTACTGCCAACACACTGTCAATGCCACTGACTCTACTCCAGCCACTTTAATCATGGGAATTGATGGGAAATTATGTAAATATATCACTAGCCACTTCAAACAATGCTACCTTATATAATGTTACTTACCCTACATTATTCATCTCATATGCATACGTAGATACTGTACTCTATATCATCGACTGCATCCTTATGTAATACATGTATCACTAGCCACTTTAACTATGCCACTTGGTTTACATACTCATCTCATATGTATATACTGTACTCGATATCATCTACTGTATCTTGCCTATGCTGCTCTGTACCATCACTCATTCATATATCCTTATGTACATATTCTTTATCCCCTTACATTGTGTATAAGACAGTAGTTTTTTGGGGAATTGTTAGTTAGATTACTTGTTCGTTATTACTGCATTGTCGGAACTAGAAGCACAAGCATTTCGCTACACTCGCATTAACATCTGCTAACCATGTGTATGTGACAAATACATTTGATTTGATTTGATTTGATTTGGTTACCTAACCCACTAACCGGTGCACATTGACTCTGTACCGGTTACCTAACCCACTAACCGGTGCACATTGACTCTGTACCGGTTACCTAACCCACTAACCGGTGCACATTGACTCTGTACCGGTTACCTAACCCACTAACCGGTGCACATTGACTCTGTACCGGTTACCTAACCCACTAACCGGTGCACATAGACTCTGTACCGGTGCACATTGACTCTGTACCGGTGCACATTGACTCTGTACCGGTGCACATTGACTCTGTACCGGTGCACATTGACTCTGTACCGGTTACCTAACCCACTAACCGGTGCACATTGACTCTGTACCGGTTACCTAACCCACTAACCGGTGCACATTGACTCTGTACCGGTGCACATTGACTCAGTACCGGTGCACATTGACTCTGTACCGGTGCACATTGACTCAGTACCGGTGCACATTGACTCAGTACCGGTGCACATTGACTCTGTACCGGTGCACATTGACTCAGTACCGGTGCACATTGACTCAGTACCGGTGCACATTGACTCTGTACCGGTGCACATTGACTCAGTACCGGTGCACATTGACTCTGTACCGGTGCACATTGACTCAGTACCGGTGCACATTGACTCTGTACCGGTGCACATTGACTCTGTACCGGTACAGAGTGGGTTAATGTGACTAATCAAATGTTATTTATTATTGTTGTGGAATTGCACATTGTTGATATGCTGTAAGTGTGTGAATGAGATTTAAACATGAACACACATTGAAAAAGCTATTTGGCTTCAGGTATTCAGACACAACAGAGACAGTGCCACTCATAGTCCTAGATATACCAAGAGCCTTTAGGAAACATTTTAAAGACAGAATAACACAGCAACACAATAAGGGCTACTTATATGCAGGCTAAGGTGTTTAAATGTAATCGTGTTGGCCATATTGGATTCGGAATGTCATTGATTTACAGTAACGCTCTTTGTAGTTGCATTGTACACAATTCATATTTACAGGTGATTTAACCTCTGTCAAATATTGCAGTATCATGGCAGCCATATTGTATTTTTGGACGCCATATTAGATTTGGACAAAATATAATAATATAATATAATAAATATAATAATATATCATATAATCTGTAATGGCCCCCTGATTTAATTGCAAGACTACGGGCTTAGGATACAACATCCTTTAGGAAACCTTGGACCTCAACAAAATGTAATTTCGATGTGTTAGTTCACTTGTTTACAACATTTTTTTTTTTTAAATACATATTTTTGTCATGCAGGACCATTACAATACAAAAAGTGAAGTTTATAATCATCATAAATATTCATCGTTGATATTTCTGTCTATTTTATGTGTGTTTACAGGTTCATCCAAGATGAAGATATTCTAATTCTGTTTGTGTACGTTTGGCAGATATCCTTTGACTTGTATTCCACATTTAAGCAATATCAGCGCAATATTGGGTTACATGAGCTAATGACCCCCTCCAGCCAGGCATGAGCTAATGACCCCCTCCAGCCAGGCATGAGCTAATGACCCCTCCAGCCAGGCATTATTCTGCACGTTTTTGAGTTAAGGGGGAGTCACAATATCTATCAATTTAACAACTTTTGCAGTCAAATATTTTTACACAACCATCCATTTCATATACGGGAGACCTTAGAGATATGTGAAAAAAACATGGCTGTGTTTTCTTATATACCTCAGTTAAGGCCATGTAACGGAAACGCAGGGAGTCAGGAAGCAGATCGAAATGGATTAATAATAACAAAAATGGAGAGAAGCGTCTGGACAGGAAAGTAGAACCAATACTGCCTGATGAGTTACAGATGACTAGATAAAAGGGGAAGTAATCAGAGTAGTGATGAGGGTTGCCAGGTGTGCGTAATGAGGGTTGCCAGGTGTGCGTAATGAGGGTTGCCAGGTGTGCGTAATGAGGGTTGCTAGGTGTGCGTAATGAGGGTTGCCAGGTGTACGTAATGAGGGTTGCTAGGTGAGTGTAATGAGGGTTGCCAGGTGTGCGTAATGAGGGTTGCCAGGTGTGCGTAATGAGGGTTGCTAGGTGTGCGTAATGAGGGTTGCCAGGTGTGCATAATGAGGGTTGCCAGGTGTGTGTGGTAGGTAAACCGGACTTTGTATCAGTGCCTTTCAGAGTCTTACAGGTATTATTTAACAAAGAATCTCTAAAATATCCTAGGTTGTCATGACTGGTGATGTGTGATACAGACACAGGAGGCTGGTGCCGGGAGGACGGCTCATAGTAATGGCTGAGTAAATGGAATATTATGTCAAACGTGTTAGATGTGTCCCTTGAATTTTTGGCCCTGAAGCAGACATGAATCACCTCAGAGAACACTGCTAATCCAGCTGCTCTTTATTCATCTGACTACGTTTTCTCTCATAGTCCGAGATCATCTGGTCGTCACGGTGATGGTGCCACAGGGCTACACATTTCTCCTAACTGGAGATGTTCACGTTTCTCCCTCTCTCACCTGTCCATCTCCTCATTTGAATTCCATCCTGTCACTGTCACTTGTCGATTCAAGCTTAATATTGTTATCATCTATCACCCACCTGGTGCCCTTGGAGAGTTCATCGATGAGCATGACATTTCTGGATGCTCGCCGCTCTTCGTACTTGGCGACTTCAAGCTCCAAACATCTGCCTTCGATTATTTTTTTTCCAACTTTCCCCTCCTTGCCTCTTTTGAACTCACCCTTTCGCTGTCCCCTACAACTCACAAGGCCATACGCTTTACCTCATCTTTACTAGAGGCTGTTCTCCTACTAATCACACTATAACCCCCCTCCAGGTCTCTGTTCTCCTACTAATCTCACTGCACCCCCCCTCCAGGTCTCTGTTCTCCTACTAATCTCACTGCACCCCCCCTCCAGGTCTCTGTTCTCCTACTAATCTCACTGTAACCCCCTCCAGGTCTCTGTTCTCCCACTAATCTCACTGTAACCCCCCCCTCCCCCTCCAGGTCTCTGTTCTCCTACTAATCTCACTGTAACCCCCCCCTCCAGGTCTCTGTTCTCCTACTAATCTCACTGTGACCCCCTCCAGGTCTCTGTTCTCCTACTAATCTCACTGTGACCCCCTCCAGGTCTCTGTTCTCCTACTAATCTCACTGTAACCCCCCCCCCCCTCCAGGTCTCTGTTCTCCTACTAATCTCACTGTGACCCCCTCCAGGTCTCTGTTCTCCTACTAATCTCACTGTGACCCACTCCAGGTCTCTGTTCTCCCACTAATCTCACCGTAACCCCCTCCAGGTCTCTGTTCTCCTACTAATCTCACTGTGACCCCCTCCAGGTCTTTCATCACTCCTCAGGAAACCATAACTCAACATTTCTGTTGTCAAAAACTACAGACCTGTCTCCCTTATTTCCTTTGCTGCTAAAGTACACCCCAGTTTGTTGGCTGTACACATTGTACACCCCAGTTTGTTGGCTGTACACATTGTACGCCACAGTTTGTTGGCTGTACACATAAGACATTAGGCTGGGACATGTTGTCATGGTAATTCCTCTTCCTTCAATAAAAGCTTTGCAACAGCCTCATGATGTTCCTATATTTATTTATTTGTCTTGTGTGTGTGTGTGTGTGTGTGTGTGTGTGTGTGTGTGTGTGTGTGTGTGTGTGTGTGTGTGTGTGTGTGTGTGTGTGTGTGTGTGTGTGTGTGTGTGTGTGTGTGTGTGTGTGTGTGTGTGTGTGTGAGAGAGAGAGAGAGACTGACTTCAATTTGAAAACATCTGTTGCACTGCTGTGCTGCCTGTGAAATGGAATGTTTGGATTAGGTTTAAGCACATAATAGTTTATATATTTAATTTTTACAGATCAGCTTTAATAGTGCAGCTAGAATGTAATTCTCTACATCATTTCTAAGCCCCATGTCTTTTTTTGTAAATATATATACAGTTGAAGTTGGAAGTTTACATACACCTTAAAAAAAAATATTTGTCAACTTTTTGATTGTCTATTTTTGCATATTAATGGACCATGATTTTGTCAAACAGGGGAGAATTGAGTGCTGCATAAATTGGTTAATTAAATAAATGAATATGTTATTTGTAAACTTAGGTTGCTTTATCTAATATTAAGTTTTGGTTGAAGATATGATACAGTTGAAGTCGGAAGTTTACCTACACCTTAGCCAAATACATTTAAACTCAGTTTTTCACAATTCCTGACATTTAATTATAGTAAAAAAATCCCTGTCTTTGGTCATTTAGGACCTACTGAGCAAACTGAATGTGGTCTATCACAGCGCAATCCGTTTTGTCACCAAAAAAACAACAACATATACCACACACCACTGCGATCTGTATGCTCTCATCGGCTGGCCTTCACTACATATTCATCGCCAGACCCACTGGCTCCAGGTCATCTATAAGTCTTTGCTAGGTAAAGCTCCGCCTTATCTCAGTTGCCACGATGGCAACACCCACCCGTAGCACGTGCTCCAGCAGGTATATTTCACTGGTCATCCCCAAAGCCAACACCTCCTTTGGCCGCCTTTCCTTCCAGTTCTCTGCTGCCAATGACTGGAACGAATTGCAAAAATCACTGAAGTTGGAAACTCATATCTCCCTCACTAGCTTTAAGCGTCAGCTGTCAGAGCAGCTAACCGATCGCTGCAGCTGTACACAGCCCATCTGTACACAGCCCATCTGTAAATAGCCCATCTGTAAACCATCCAACTACCTACCTCATCCCATATTTGTTTTTCTTTTTCTGTTCTTTTTCACTCCAGTATTTATACTTGCACATCATCATCTGCTCATCACTCCAGTATTTATACTTGCACATCATCATCTGCTCATCACTCCAGTGTAAATTGTTAAATTGTAATTACTTCTCCACTATTGGCCTATTTATTGCCTTACCTCCCTAATCTCCTCCTTACTTCATTTACACTGTATACATATGTTCTATTGTATTATTGACTGTACGTTTGTTTATGTGTAACTCTGTGTTGTTGTTCGCGTCGCACTGCTTTGCTTTATCTTGACCAGGTCACTGTTGTAAATGAGAACTTGTTCTCAACTGGCCTACCTGGTTAAATAAAGGTGATCTGGTCTACCTGGTTAAATAAAGGTGTTCTGGTCTACCTGGTTAAATAAAGGTGATCTGGTCTACCTGGTTAAATAAAGGTGATCTGGTCTACCTGGTTAAATAAAGGTGATCTGGTCTACCTGGTTAAATAAAGGTGATCTGGTCTACCTGGTTAAATAAAGGTGTTCTGGTCTACCTGGTTAAATAAAGGTGATCTGGTCTACCTGGTTAAATAAAGGTGATCTGGTCTACCTGGTTAAATAAAGGTGATCTGGTCTACCTGGTTAAATAAAGGTGATCTGGTCTACCTGGTTAAATAAAGGTGATCTGGTCTACCTGGTAAAATAAAGGTGATCTGGTCTACCTGGTTAAATAAAGGTGATCTGGTCTACCTGGTTAAATAAAGGTGATCTGGTCTACCTGGTTAAATAAAGGTGATCTGGTCTACCTGGTTAAATAAAGGTGATCTGGTCTACCTGGTAAAATAAAGGTGATCTGGTCTACCTGGTTAAATAAAGGTGATCTGGTCTACCTGGTAAAATAAAGGTGATCTGGTCTACCTGGTTAAATAAAGGTGATCTGGTCTACCTGGTAAAATAAAGGTGATCTGGTCTACCTGGTTAAATAAAGGTGATCTGGTCTACCTGGTTAAAATAAAGGTGAACAAAAAAAAGGATCACCACATTATTTTAAGAATGTGAAATGTCAGAATAATAGTAGAGAGAATGATTTATTTCAGCTTTTATTTCTTTCATCACATTCAGAAGTTTTCATACACTCAATTAGTATTTGGTAGCATTGTCTTTAAATTGTTTAACTTGGGTCAAACGTTTCGGGTAATCCACAAGCTTCCCACAATAAGTTGGATGAATTTTGGCCCATTCCTCCTGACAGAGCTGGTGTAATCGAGTCAGGTTTGTAGGCCTCCTTGCTCGAACACGCTTTTTACATTCTGCCCACAAATGTTCTATAGGATTGAGGTCAGGGCTTTGTGATGGCCACTCCGATACCTTAACTTTGTTGTCCTTAAGCCATTTTGCCACAACTTTGGAAGTATGCTTAGGGTCATTGTCCATTTGGAAGACCCATATGCAACAAAGCTTTAACTTCCTGATTGATGTCTTGAGATGTTGCTTGCTTCAATTTATCCACGTAATTTTCCTGCCTCATGATGCCATCTATTTTGTGAAGTACACCAGTCCCTCCTGCAGCAAAGCACCCCCACAACATGATGCTGCCACCCCTGTGCTTCACTGTTGGGATGGTGTTCATCGGCTTGCAAGCATCACCCTTTTTCCTCCAAACATAACGATGGTCATTATGGCCAAACACGTCTATTTTTGTTTCATCAGACCAGAGGACATTTCTCCAAAAAGTACGATCTTTGACCTCAGGTGCAGTTGCAAACCGTAGTCTGGCTTTTTGTTTATGGCAGTTTTTGGAGTAGTGGCTTCTTCCTTGCTGAGCGGCCTTTCAGGTTATGTTGATATAGGACTCGTTTTTACTGTGGATATTGATACTTTTGTACCAGTTTCCTCCAGCATCTTCACAAGGTCCATTGCTGTTGTTCTGGGATTGATTTGCACTTTTTGCACCAAAGTACGTTAATCTCTAGGAGACAGAACTCGTCTCCTTCCTGAGCGGTATGACGGCTTTGTGGTCCCGAAATTGCTTCCAAGGATGAGCCAGACTTGTGGAGGTCTACAGTTTGATTTCTGAGGTCTTGGCCGATTTCTTTTGATTTTCCCATGATGTCAAGTAAAGAGGCACGGAGTTTGAAGGTAGGCCTTGAAATACATCCACAGGTACACCTCCAATTGACTCAAATGATGTCAATTAGCCTATCAGAAGTGTATAATTTTCCAAGCTGTTTAAAGGCACAGTCAACTTAGTGTATGTAAACTTCTGACCCACCGCAATTGTGACACAGTGAATTAAAAGTGAAATAATCTGTCTGTAAACAATTGTTGGAAAAATTCATTAGTCATGCACAAAGTAGATGTCCTAACCGACTTGCCAAAACTATAGTTTGTTAACAAGAAATTTGTGGAGTGGTTGAAAAATGAGTTTTAATGACTCCAACCTAAGTGTATGTAAACTTCCCACTTCAACTGTAAATACTAGGCAATGTTAAAACATTGTCAAAGACTCCAGTCACCCAAGTCATAGACTGTTCTCTCTGCTGCCACACAGCAGTCTAGGTCCAAAAGCCCCCACCCCCCTTTGATTGTACACTGCTGCTACTCGCTGTTTATTATCTATGCATAGTCACTTTACCCCTACCTACAAACTACTACCTACAAATGTACAAATGACCTTGACTAACTTGTACGCCTGCACATTGACTTGGTACCGGTACCCCCTGTATATAGCCTCGGTATTGTTATTTTATTGTGTTACTTATTAAAAAAAAAAAAAAAAATTGTAAATATTTTTTAAACTCTTTTTCTTGAACTGCATTGTTGGTTAATTCCATCCCGTAAGATCGGGATCATTTTTGTCAACATCCGCTGAATTTTAGAGCGCCAAATTCAAATTAAATTACTAAAAATATTTAATTTTCATGAAATCACAAGTGCAATATAGCAACACAGGTATACTTGTTGTTAATCTACCTGGCGTGTCAGATTTCAATAAAGCTTTTCGGTGAAAGCAAACCAAGCGTTTATGTAAGGACATCTCTCTCAGTAGACAAAACATTACAAACAGCTAGCAGCAAAGTAGATTGGGTCACGAAAGTCAGAAAAGCAATCAATTACATCGCTTACCTTTGATGTTCTTCGGATGTTTGCACTCACGAGACTCCCAGTTACACAATAAATGTTCCTTGTGGTTATAAACAAAAAGGTTTGTTAAATTTCACTGATGTAAATCATTATAATGTTTATGATATGCCCAGTAACAGACGGACTCTGATCCCTTTAATCAATATAATATAATTATATATTATAATATAATATAATCAATATAATTTTTTTTCTTTTTTCTTTCTTCTTTCTTTTTTATCTTTTGAAAAATTGAAATCAACGTCTTTTACCAGATCAAAATATTTTCACATGAACTGTATATATCTTCATCAATCCGGTAGCCTAAGTTACAAAATATAATGTTCTGTCCATGTGAACTAATTTATTGTAAATCCTAAAGCTACATGATTTAATGAAAAGTAGAAAATAGACACATTGTTTAACAAAAGACTCAAACAGAAACAGGAAATATGACACAGCTTCACAGTTTTCCCACCAAACAGGCCATCAATGAAACTCGATGCATCTCCACGACGTTGTTGAGCAAAAAGTTTTTTTTAAACACACCTTTTGTCCTCATTTATTTTTTTTTGACCTTTATTTAACTAGGCAAGTCAGTTAAGAACAAATTCTTATTTTCAATGATGGCCTAGGAACAGTGGGTCAACTGCCTGTTCAAGGGCAGTTAGACAGATTTGTACCTTGTCAGCTCGGAGATTTGAACTTGCAACCTTCCGGTTACTAGTCCAACACTCTAACCACTAGGCTACGCTGCCGCCCCGTCCTCATACCACCCCCGCCACACCTCTTCAGCTCAGCAGGCAACCTACTCCAAACATTTATTTAGTGAAGCCTATAACCTAGTTCATTTAAAAAAAAAGTATTAATAAGAATGATAGACTATGAAGTTAATGGAGTCTATATTCATAAAATCATCAATTAAAGATCCAATATTTCAAATCAAACTAGAATTCAAAATCTATTTTATGTAGCAACACACTTAAAACGATAAAATGAAAATGAAAACAAGCACAGCAATAAAATACATCAAATGTAAAAACATAAAACACAAAGGGGCGTCATTAAGGCCATTTTATTAAGGCCAAGCTTAAAAGGCTGCTGGACAAAGATGGTGGATAAATGAGGCCGTTTACCATTGAAAGAATTGTCACAGTTCCGGTCTACTTAGGAAGGTGGATCTCCCATAGATGCCAATCCGATAGCAGCTGGGTCTGGTACAGTGCCTATATGAACCAGAAAGTGATCGCTTTCTCTTTCATTCATTCGGGAAGTATTCAGACCCCTTCACTTTTATCACATTTGGTACGTTACAGCCTTATTCTACAATGGATTACATTTTTTTTTTTTTCCCCTCATCAGTCTACACACAATACCACATAATGACATCACAATACCCCCTAATGACATCACAATACCCCGTAATGACATCACAGTACCCCATAATGACATCACAATACCCCATAATGACAAAGCAAAAACAGGTTGTTAGAAATGTTCGCAAATGTATTAAAAATGTATAAAAAAAATGGAAATATCACATTTACATAAGAATTCAGACGCTTTACTCAGTACTTTGTTGAAGCACCTTTGGCAGCGATTGCAGCCCCGAGTCTTCTTGGGTATGACGCTACCAGCTTGGCACATCTGTATTTGGGGGGTTTCTCCCATTCTTCTCTGCAGATCCTCTCAAGCTCTGTCAGGTTGGATGGGGAGCGTCGCTGCACAGCTATTTTCAGGTCTCTCCAGAGATGTTTGATCGGGTTCAATTCCGGGCTCTGGCTCGGTCACTCAAGGACATTCAGAGACTTGTCCTGAAGCCACTCCTGCGTTGTCCTGGCTGTGTGCTTAGGGTCATTGTCCTGTTGGAAGGTGAACCTTCACCCCAGTCTGAGGTCCTGAGTGCTCTGGAGCAGGTTTTCACCAAGGATCTATCTATACTTTGCTTCGTTCATCTTTCCTTCGATCCTGACTAGTCTCCCAGTCCCTGCCGCTGAAAAACATCCCCACAGCATGATGCTACCACCACCATGCTTCACTGTAGGGATAGTGCCAGGTTTCCTCCAGGCGTGACGCTTGGCATTCAGGTCAAAGAGTTCAATCTTGGTTTCATCAGACCAGAGAATCTTGTTTCTCATGGTATGAAAGTCCTTTAGGTGCCATTTGGCAAGCGGGCTGTCATGTGCATTTTACTGAGGAGTGGCTTCCGTCTGGCTTCCGTTCTCCCATCTCGACAGAAGAACTCTGGAGCTCTTTCAGAGTGACCATCAGGTTCTTGGTCACCTCTCGGATCAAAGCCCTTCTCCTTTTTTCTTATATATATATTTTTTACCTTTATTTAACTAGGCAAGTCAGTTAAGAACAAATTCGTATTTTCAATGATGGCCTAGGAACAGTGGGTTAACTGCCAAGCGGCCAGCACTAGGAAGAGTCTTGGTGGTTCCAAACTTCTTCAATTTAAGAATGATGGAGGCCACTGTGTTCTTGGGGACCTTCGATGCAGCAGACATTTTTTGGTAGCCTTCCCCAGATCTGTGCCTTGACACAATCCTGTCTCGGAGCTCTACGGACAGTTCCCTTAATGGCTTGGTTTTTGCTCTGACATGCACTGTCCACTGTGGGACCTTATATAAACAGGTGTGTGCCTTTCCAAATCATGTCCAATCAATTGAATTTACCACAGATGTATTCCAATCAAGTTGTAGAAACATCTCAAGGATGATTAATGGAAACAGGATGCACCTGTTTTCACTTTGTCATTATGGGATACAGTGTGTAGATCGTTGAGGAAAATAAATAATTTAATCAATTTTAGAATAAGGCAGTAACGTAACAAAATGTGAAAAAAGAGAAGTGTGAATACTTCCTGAATGTATTTACAGCAAATATATCAAGTACATTTAAGATATGTCTTTTTTGTATCGACTCATCGTAAAGTAAAATAATAATAATAATAATTTACAAAAATATGAATTTAATTGTAAACGGTTTCTATACTAATTCTGCTAATTAGAAGCTAATTGCTGTGAGGCTGGCCCTCTGTCTGTGTTGAAAGAGTCTGGCAGCCAAAGCTTTTTGAAGTCACTACTCTAGCTTTATCTTCAAAGTAAGTCTATCTGGTTACGATTGAACCTGTTGTTATAGTGGACAAGCTAACTGATACTATTTTTTACATTAGGTCTATGTCTTGAAATAAATGACAGCAGGAGATTTACTAAATGAACTGGTTTATTGTAACTCAAACCCTATGTAGATGCCTTTGCTTCTGGCTGTTTTCTGGAAGAGACGGCGTGACAGGAACCCTCTGACTGGATGTAATACAGGCACCTTCTCTCTACAACACACTTCTACTCTAGTGGTTAGAGCGTTGGACTAGTAACCGGAAGGCTGCAAAGTTCAAATTCCCGAGCTGACAACGTACAAATCTGTCGTTCTGCCACTTAACAGGCAGTTAACCCACTGTTCCTAGGCCGGCAGCATCCCCACTCACACCAGTTTGTGTTTGGCTACCCTCTAGTTGAGGTGTTTCAGGCGGCGGGTCTGTGTTACTGCCACGAGAACAAACTCTTTGATCTGGGGCAATGATCGGCTCAAACATGAACGGCTTCAGTAGGTTTATTGTCTCCATAACATTATTTCATCCTCTGTAAATAAACTCATTCGCAGACTCGGGAGCTAATCGGTAAATTCAGCCATTTTTGGGAAGTTCCAAAATATTCTCTCTCTGCCAGTGACGCAACAATATGGTGATTTACTGTTACAGTTAGCTGGCGTTATAAACCCTAGTGTTTCCCTGTAACAATATGGTGATTTACTGTTACAGTTAGCTGGCGTTATAAACCCTAGTGTTTCCCTGTAACAATATGGTGATTTACTGTTACAGTTAGCTGGCGTTATAAACCCTAGTGTTTCCCTGTAACAATATGGTGATTTACTGTTACAGTTAGCTGGCGTTATAAACCCTAGTGTTTCCCTGTAACAATATGGTGATTTACTGTTACAGTTAGCTGGCGTTATAAACCCTAGTGTTTCCCTGTAACAATATGGTGATTTACTGTTACAGTTAGCTGGCGTTATAAACCCTAGTGTTTCCCTGTAACAATATGGTGATTTACTGTTACAGTTAGCTGGCGTTATAAACCCTAGTGTTTCCCTGCAACAATATGGTGATTTACTGTTACAGTTAGCTGGCGTTATAAACCCTAGTGTTCCCCTGTAACAATATGGTGATTTACTGTTACAGTTAGCTGGCGTTATAAACCCTAGTGTTTCCCTGTAACAATATGGTGATTTACTGTTACAGTTAGCTGGCGTTATAAACCCTAGTGTTTCCCTGTAACAATATGGTGATTTACTGTTACAGTTAGCTGGCGTTATAAACCCTAGTGTTTCCCTGTAACAATATGGTGATTTACTGTTACAGTTAGCTGGCGTTATAAACCCTAGTGTTTCCCTGTAACAATATGGTGATTTACTGTTACAGTTAGCTGGCGTTATAAACCCTAGTGTTTCCCTGTAACAATATGGTGATTCACTGTTACAGTTAGCTGGCGTTATAAACCCTAGTGTTTCCCTGCAACAATATGGTGATTTACTGTTACAGTTAGCTGGCGTTATAAACCCTAGTGTTTCCCTGTAACAATATGGTGATTTACTGTTACAGTTAGCTGGCGTTATAAACCCTAGTGTTTCCATTCCCCTGTAAGACATGAAGTTCAGTCAATACAGAACATTTCAAGCACTTTGAACGTTTCTTCAAGTGCCGTCGCAAAAACAATCAAGCACTATGACAAAACTGTCTCTCATGAGGACCGCCACAGGAAAGGAAGACCCAGAGTTACCTCTGCTGCAGAGGAGAAGTTTATTAGAGTTACCTGCACGTCAGATTGCAGCCCAAATAAATGCTTCACAGAGTTCAAGTAACAGACACATCTCAACATCAACTGTTCAGAGACTGTGTGAATGAGGCCTTCGTGGTTGAATTGCTGCAAAGAAACCACTACTAAAGGACACCAATAATAAAAATAGATTTGCTTGGGCCAAGAAACACGAGCAATGGACATTAGACCAGTGGAAATCTGTCCTTTGGTCTAATGAGCCCAAATTTGAGATTTTGGGTTCCAACTGCTGTGTCATTATGAGACGCAGAGTAGGTGAACGAATGATCTCTGCATGTGTGGTTTCCACCAAGAAGCATGGAGGCGGAGGTGTGATGGTGTGGGGGTGCTTTGCTGGTGACACTGTCTGTGATTTGTTTAGAATTCAAGGCACACTTAACCAGCATGGCTTCCACAGCATTCAGCAGAGATACGCCATCCCATCTGGTTTGTACTTAGTGGGACTATCATTATCACTATCAGCCAACAAGTGCTCAGCATATGTGGGAACTCCTTCAAGACTGTTGGAAAAGCATTCCAGGTGAAGCTGGTTGAGAGAATGACAAGAGTTTGCAAAGCTGTCATCAAAGCAAAAGGGAGGCAACTTTGAAGAATCTCAAATATATCATATAATTGGATTTGTTTAACACTTTTTTGGTTACTACATGATTCCATATGTGTTATTTCATAGTTTTAATGTCTTCACTATTATTCTACAATGTAGAACATAGTAAAAATAAAGAAAAACCTTGAATGAGTCGGTTTGTCTAAACTTTTGACCTGGTACTGTGTATACTGTTTTGCATATGTTTCTTGAATGTTTTTCAGAAAAGTAGCAGTGGGTCTTTCATAGTCCTGTAACTACTTCCTGTTCCCACAGCTATGACTTACAGGTAATTGTATGTGTGGAGTACAGAGATGAGGTAGTCAATCAATCATGGTTAACTATTACTGCACACAGAGTGGATCAATGCAACTCATTATGTGATTTGTTAAGCAAATGTATTTAAACTAGCCATTAAATACTTATTGAGTCCAGACATTTCAGCTTTAATTTTTTAATTAATTTGTAAACATAAAAAAACTAAAACATAATTCCACTTCAATTTTAAATTCAGGATGTAACACAATTTGGAAAAAAGTCAAGTGGTGTGAACACTTTCTGAAGGCTCTGTAAATATACCAAGTAAATCTGCGAGATACACATTCTTATATCGACTTGCATTTTAAAAGGTTTCTATACTAATTCTGCTAATTAGAAGCTAATTGCTGTGAGGCTGGCCCTCTGTCTGTGTTGAAAGAGTACATTGAAATCCCACTGAACATAGCCTGGTCCCAGATCTGTTTCCCATATCTCACATAGCCTCATCTAGCCTGGTCCCAGATCTGTTTCCCATATCTCACATAGCCTCATCTAGCCTGGTCCCAGATCTGTTTCCCATATCTCACATAGCCTCATCTAGCCTGGTCCCAGATCTGTTTCCCATATCTCACATAGCCTCATCTAGCCTGGTCCCAGATCTGTTTCCCATATCTCACATAGCCTCATCTAGCCTGGTCCCAGATCTGTTTCCATATATCTCACATAGCCTCATCTAGCCTGGTCCCAGATCTGTTTCCCATATCTCACATAGCCTCATCTAGCCTGGTCCCAGATCTGTTTCCCATATCTCACATAGCCTCATCTAGCCTGGTCCCAGATCTGTTGGTGTTATTTCCTACTCCATTGCTGTCTTTATTTGGCACGACAATGACTGACAATTAGCTGGCAGGATAGCACAAATAGACTGTCAGTCAGGCTATATAGAACAGGTTTGTCACTACTAAACAGTCAGACCGTCAATCAGTCAGGCAGTCAGTCAGTCAATCAGTCAGTCAGTCAGTCAATCAGTCAGTCAGGCCGTCAGTCAGTCAGGCCGTCAGTCAGGCAGACAGTCAGTCAGTCAGTCAGGCCATCAGTCAGGCAGACAGTCAGTCAGGCAGTCAGTCAGTCAGTCAGGCCGTCAGTCAGTCAGGCCGTCAGTCAGTCAGTCAGTCAGGCCGTCAGTCAGTCAGGCCGTCAGGCAGACAGTCAGTCAGTCAGGCAGTCAGTCAGTCAGTCAGGCCGTCAGTCAGTCAGGCCGTCAGTCAGTCAGGCCGTCAGTAAGTCAGTCAGTCAGGCCGTCAGTCAGTCAGACAGTCAGTCAGTCAGTCAGTCAGGCCGTCAGTCAGGCAGGCCGTCAGTCAGGCAGGCCGTCAGTCAGTCAGGCCGTCAGTCAGGCAGACAGTCAGTCAGGCAGTCAGTCAGGCAGACAGTCAGGCAGACAGTCAGTCAGTCAGGCAGGCCGTCAGTCAGTCAGTCAGTCAGGCTGTCAGTCAGTCAGACAGTCAGTCAGTCAGTCAGGCCGTCAGTCAGGCAGGCAGGCCGTCAGGCAGACAGTCAGGCAGACCGTCAGGCAGACAGTCAGTCAGGCAGACAGTCAGTCAGTCAGTCAGGCAGTCAGGCAGGCCGTCAGTCAGTCAGTCAGTCAGGCTGTCAGTCAGTCAGACAGTCAGTCAGTCAGTCAGTCAGGCCGTCAGTCAGGCAGGCCGTCAGTCAGGCAGGCCGTCAGGCAGACAGTCAGGCAGACAGTCAGTCAGTCAGTCAGGCAGGCCGTCAGGCAGACAGACAGTCAGGCAGACAGTCAGTCAGTCAGGCAGTCAGTCAGTCAGGCCGTCAGTCAGGCAGGCCGTCAGTCAGGCAGGCCGTCAGGCAGACAGTCAGGCAGACAGTCAGACAGTCAGTCAGTCAGTCAGTCAGTCAGTCAGGCCGTCAGTCAGGCAGGCCGTCAGTCAGGCAGGCCGTCAGGCAGACAGTCAGGCAGACAGTCAGACAGTCAGTCAGGCAGTCAGTCAGTCAGTCAGTCAGTCAGTCAGTCAGTCAGTCTCTTCTCCCAACAAGCCCTCTCACGGTCTCACTGCAGAACTAGACATTTAACCACATCCTCCATATCCTCCATAACACACATTTCAGAGTTGCTCCAAACGTACATTTTATATGATATGGGATTACGCAGATTATCCAGCACCCCTTTCCACAACGCCTCAAAACCCAAGCCTTGCTGGTAATATCGCTAACTGCTGCACCTAGTCGCCGGTTTTGAAAGCATTTCCCAATGTCATCAGGACATGGATAGACGTGGATAGACGTGGATAGACGTGGATAGACGTGGATAGACGTGAATAGACGTGGATAGACGTGGATAGACGTGGATAGACGTATGGAATTGTTTTAAGATGGTCATACCAAGGATCATTTATCTATTTGATTGAGAATTTTACCCTTTACCCATTATGTCTAAAACGTTGCTCCACGCCTTCTTAATAGTATCTCCCTAGAGTCTGAGTGGCCAGGGCTGGATTCTACTAAGCGAACATATGGAATTGTTTTAAGATGGTCATACCAAGGATCAATGTGTTGGGTCTCTTTAATTAAGGTCTAAGGGCCCGGGGCTTGGACTTCTTCTATTCTAACATATGGAATTGTTTTAAGATGGTCATACCAAGGATCAATGTGTTGGGTCTCTTTAATTAAGGTCTAAGGGCCCGGGGCTTGGACTTCTTCTATTCTAACATATGGAATTGTTTTAAAATGGTCATACCAAGGATCAATGTGTTGGGTCTCTTTAATTAAGGTCTAAGGGCCCGGGGCTTGGACTTCTTCTATTCTAACATATGGAATTGTTTTAAGATGGTCATACCAAGGATCAATGTGTTGGGTCTCTTTAATTAAGGTCTAAGGGCCCGGGGCTTGGACTTCTTCTATTCTAACATATGGAATTGTTTTAAAATGGTCATACCAAGGATCAATGTGTTGGGTCTCTTTAATTAAGGTCTAAGGGCCCGGGGCTTGGACTTCTTCTATTCTAACATATGGAATTGTTTTAAAATGGTCATACCAATGATCATTAGGCTATTTAATATTTTAGGACCACTGTAAGTAATAATAAAAAAATCATAACTAACAATTATTTGATGATTGAATTTGTCCTTACTGCTACTAGCCCATTTATACAGCAAAACAAACAGTTTGGATGCTATAGGCAGAAGTTGGTATATCGGACGAGTCCTGTGAAGCTTGTGGGGGTCGTAGAGCCAATCGGAGAACACCATCGTGTTCGTGAGACTCTCATCTTTCCATAAAGGGTCATATTCGTTTTGCACGACAAACCGTTCGGACGCTACAGATGTCTCCTGGTCTGAGAGACTTCATTGTAGCTCTGTCACCTTTCACCACAGGTGCGGCGACATCGGCATGCAACCAAAACAACAACAACAACAAATTAACATAATAAACAAATCTATCTGTTTGTCTAGCTATCTGTAGATGTGGTGGATTGAGACGCATGCAACCAAAACAACAACAACAACACATTAACATAATAAACACATCTGTTTGTCTAGCTGTCGGCAGATGTGTTGGATTGAGAACCAAAAAAACTACAACCCCCCCCCAAAAAACAACAACATATGTCTAGCTTAAACAGACAGATTTGTTAATTATGTTCATTTGATTTTGGCTGGGGGCACAGACATCAACTCTAGGTTTAAACACTGTGTTGAATCAGTCCCAAACAGCACTCTATTCCTTATGTAGTGAAATACATGCGCGTCAGAGCCCTATCAGCCCGTTACGACCTCCATTAGGGAACCATTTGGGCCACATCCAAGGAGGAACAGGACAGTCATCAGGAGCACATCGGAATGAACGACTTGGTCATCTTGACATCGGCCTACTGCTGCTAACGTATACTGTAGGTGACAACATGAGATGTCAAGTCAGGAAACAGACCGACCCGCCAGTCTAGCTAGACCCCAATCAACTACAAGGCACAAGGCAACAGCAGTAACGCTGAGAGGAAGTAGAGGTTTCCACTGGTCTGTACGTCTCTCTGAATAACAGTGTCTGCTGCTAAATGACTACAACGGAGACATGTACATTTGGAGATGAACAACGAGAAAACAGTTTTATAAAGGATCAGACATCAGGCCTCTTCAGTGCTGCTTGTACTGAGAACGTCATCATTTCAGGGACATCACAATTGCTGTTTAGCCCTTGTTAGCAATTTCATAATATTCATATTTTTCATAATGTTCATAGCTGTGTGTGCAAGAGAGAAGCTGGCTTAGTGTGTGTATATGTAGGTGTGTGTCTCTATGTGTGTGTGCGTCCTGGTCTCTGTGTGTGTGTGTGTGTCTCTCTCTCTGTGTGTGTGTGCGTGCGTGTGTGTGTGTGTGTGCGTGTGTGTGTGCGTGTGTGTGTGCGCCTGTGTCTCTCTGTGTGTGTGTGTGTGTGTGTGTGTGTGTGTGTGTGTGTGTGTGTGTGTGTGTGTGTGTGTGTGTGTGCGTGCGTGCGTGTGTGCGTGCTGCAGCCAGCCAGGCAGGGCTATGGGAGCAGATTGCGGGAACAGCAGGGTATCTTGGGTTCAGAGGTCAGTGGTAGCCTTGGCGGGGTAGCAGGGTATCTTGGGTTCAGAGGTCAGTGGTAGCCTTGGCGGTGAGGGCCTGGATACGGCTGGTGTTACAGCTCTTACAGAGGACATGTGTGTCCAGGGGGTAACAACCCTGGTTGTCCCCTTCAGACAGCAGAGACCCACAGTCCTGAAGAGGACACACACACACACACGGACAATGTCATGATATGGTTACACACACCTGCGCATCACACACACAAAGTCCTGATACACATGAACAAAGACCAGTGTTTTGTGAGTCTGTGTGCATGGCTTGGTTAGGATGCACACAGGGAACAAGGCTATTTTCAGCTCGTAGAGGGGAGACCATAAAGGTGACCAGAGTGGATGGCTGGAAACAGATCCCGGTTCAATGCTTAATCATATATTAAACATGGTTAGGACCTTATCATATATTAAACATGGTTAGGACCTTATCATATATTAAACATGGTTAGGACCTTATCATATATTAAACATGGTTAGGACTTTATCATATATTAAACATAACACTGTAAAGTAGAGTTAACACTGTAAAGTAGAGGTAACACTGTATAGTAGATACACACCTCACAGCGGTAACACTGCACGTGGAAGTCTCGATCCAAGGCCACGATACGAACAGTCTCTTCCTGGCCTGGAGCTGGCATGATGGGCTCAGAACACACACTGCAACGAGGGGCAAACTTCCTAATAGGGAAGGATGGGAAAGACAGAGGAGTAGTAGAGGGGAGGGGGACAGAGAGAGGAGAGAGAGGCAGAGGGAGAGAGATAGAGAGGAGGGGAGAGAAAACATTTGAATGTACCTATGAATACAAATAAACTGTGTAATCAATTAGTGATCTTCTAACTGCAGGTGACTGAACTAAAGACATACATCAGAATCAAGAAGTGAGGTGGCTTGGTGATTGGCTCAGAACCAGAAAAGTGAGATGGGTGGTGTTTTTGTGATTGGCTCAGAATCAGGACGTGAAGTGTGTGGTGGCTTTGTGATTGGCTCAGAATCAGGAAGTGAGACGGATGGTGGCTTTGTGATTGGTTCAGAATCAGGAAGTGAGATGGGTGGTGGCTTTGTGATTGGCTCAGAACCAGGAAGTGAGTTGGTTGGTGGGTTGGTGAAAACAGCCTCATCTGTTCGTTGACAAAGGGTGCAATCTTCTGGCCAGGCGTTGCTGACGCCAGATATTCCAGCGCCTGGATAAGTATTTTACACATCAGTTAACCACATCATATGTCATAGCAATCTGTCAGTCGATGACACAGATGATGACGTGGCACGCAACCTTTGGTTGATATGTGCAACGTCTGAGCAGGGGAACGCGACCAAAGACTGCTTAGTTGAAGTCAGGCTTGTCACACCGTTAGCGGAGTTGGCATGGGAACACGAGCAGACTGCTTTGTTGAAGTCAGGCTTGTCACACCGTTAGCGGCATTGGCATGGCAACACGACCTGCTCAGGTGTCTTTCTACCCCTGCTACTTCGTCATCAGGAATTAACCAGCCGGTTTTTTACTTCACAAGACTCGTTTACTGTCTGAACGTGAGGTTAGAGGTCTTCACTTCATAAGACTCGTTTACTGTCTGAACGTGAGGTTAGAGGTCTTTACTTCACAAGACTCGTTTACTGTCTGAACGTGAGACTAGAAGTCTACTTCACAAGACTCGTTTACTGTCTGAACGTGAGGTTAGAGGTCTTAACTTCACAAGACTCGTTTACTGTCTGAGCGTGAGGTTAGAGGTCTTTACTTCACAAGACTCGTTTACTGTCTGAACGTGAGGTTAGAGGTCTTTACTTCACAAGACTCGTTTACTGTCTGAACGTGAGGTTAGAGGTCTTTACTTCACAAGACTCGTTTACTGTCTGAACGTGAGGTTAGAGGTCTTTACTTCACAAGACTCGTTTACTGTCTGAACGTGAGGTTAGAGGTCTTTACTTCACAAGACTCGTTTACTGTCTGAACGTGAGGTTAGAAGTCTTTACTTCACAAGACTCGTTTACTGTCTGAACGTGAGACTAGAAGTCTACTTCACAAGACTCGTTTACTGTCTGAACGTGAGGTTAGAGGTCTTTACTTCACAAGACTCGTTTACTGTCTGAACGTGAGGTTAGAGGTCTTTACTTCACAAGACTCGTTTACTGTCTGAACGTGAGGTTAGAGGTCTTTACTTCACAAGACTCGTTTACTGTCTGAATGTGAGGTTAGAGGTCTTTACTTCACAAGACTTGTTTACTGTCTGAACGTGAGGTTAGAAGTCTTTACTTCACAAGACTCGTTTACTGTCTGAACGTGAGACTAGAAGTCTTCTTCACAAGACTTGTTTACTGTCTGAACGTGAGGTTAGAGGTCTTTACTTCACAAGACTCGTTTACTGTCTGAACGTGAGACTAGAAGTCTACTTCACAAGACTCGTTTACTGTCTGAACGTGAGGTTAGAGGTCTTTACTTCACAAGACTCGTTTACTGTCTGAACGTGAGGTTAGAGGTCTTTACTTCACAAGACTCGTTTACTGTCTGAACGTGAGGTTAGAGGTCTTTACTTCACAAGACTCGTTTACTGTCTGAACGTGAGGTTAGAGGTCTTTACTTCACAAGACTCGTTTACTGTCTGAACGTGAGGTTAGAGGTCTTTACTTCACAAGACTCGTTTACTGTCTGAACGTGAGGTTAGAGGTCTTTACTTCACAAGACTCGTTTACTGTCTGAACGTGAGGTTAGAGGTCTTTACTTCACAAAACTCGTTTACTGTCTGAACGTGAGGTTAGAGGTCTTTACTTCACAAGACTCGTTTACTGTCTGAACATGAGGTTAGAGGTCTTTACTTCCGTTGCTCTTCACAACGTAACGTACAGGCCATTTATTAGCCAATAAAATGAACATACTTGGGTGTGTGTGTGTCCCCCTCTGTGTGTGTGTGTCCCCCTGTGTGTGTGTGTGTGTGTCCCTCTGTGTGTGTGTCCCTCTGTGTGAGTGTGTGTGTGTGTGTGTGTGTCCCTCTGTGTGAGTGTGTGTGTGTCCCTCTGTGTGAGTGTGTGTGTGTGTGTGTGTGTTTGTGTGTGTCCCTCTGTGTTAGTGTGTGTGTGTGTGTGTGTGTGTGTGTGTGTGTGTGTCTCTGTGTGAGTGTGTGTGTGTGTGTCCCTCTGTGTGAGTGTGTGTGTGTGTGTGTGTGTCCCTCTGTGTGAGTGTGTGTGTGTGTCCCTCTGTGTGAGTGTGTGTGTGTGTGTGTGTGTGTGTCCCTCTGTGTGAGTGTGTGTGTGTGTGTGTGTCCCTCTGTGTGAGTGTGTGTGTGTGTGTGTCCCTCTGTGTGAGTGTGTGTGTGTGTGTCCCTCTGTGTGTGTGTGTGTGTGTGTGTGTGAGTGTGTGTGTGTGCGTGTCTCTCTGTGTGAGTGTGTGTCCCTCTGTGTGTGTGTGTGTCCCTCTGTGTGAGTGTGTGTGTGTGCGTGTCCCTCTGTGTGAGTGTGTGTGTGTGCGTGTCTCTCTGTGTGAGTGTGTGTCCCTCTGTGTGAGTGTGTGTGTGTGCGTGTCTCTCTGTGTGTGTGTGTGTCCCTCTGTGTGTGTGTGTGTGTGTGTCCCTCTGTGTGAGTGTGTGCTTGCCGCAGCCCCCCTTACCTTCTGTGTGTGTGTGTGTTGATGGTAATGTGTGTGTGCGTGTGTCCGTCCATGTGAGTTGGGCGGCAGCCCCCCTTACACTCTGTGTGTGTGTGTGTGTGTGTGCGTGTGTCCGTCCGTGTGAGTTGGGCGGCAGCCCCCCTTACTTGTGGAAGTCGTCGATGCAGTGGATGTGGTTGGCAGCGTCCACAGTGAAGGGGATACCGTCCAGGCTGCGTTGACACACCACACAGGTGAAGCAGTGTGGGTGGTAGGCCTTCCCTGTAGCCCGCAGGATACGCTCCATGATGGGGTTACTGCAGATGTTACAGGACTCCAGGGTGTTCTGAAACATACACAGACAGACAAGGAAAAAGGTCTCATTCAATAACAGAAAACTCAAGAGATGTTGTCATTGGAGAACATGTGGAAATGTAGATGTGTTTCCCTTGATAGAAACGAGAGGTCATTACTTTAAACAACCGACAATGTAGCATTATGACAATGATGGCCAATTGCTCAGAGGCAATAGGGTGTGGTCCAACCCTTGCCATGTGGACATGTGGTACAATAATTCACTGGGCTAATAAGAGTGAATAATGGGCTCCTATGGGGGGGGGAAAATTAACCTTTATTTAACTAGGCAAATTCGGATGAGAACCAATTCTTATTTTACAATGACGGCCTACCGGGGTACAGTGGGTTAACTGCCTTGTTCAGGGGCAGAACGACAGATTTTTACCATGTCAGCTCGGGGATTCGATCAAGTAACCTTTCGATTACTGGCCTCTACGTTCTAACCACTAGGCTACCTGCCGGCTGGTAGCCCAGCGTGTGTCTACGTTGTGTCTACGTTGAGTGGTTCTGGTCTAGAATGTGTGTCTACGTTGAGTGGTTCTGGTCTAGAATGTATATCTACGTCGAGTGGTTCTGGTCTAGAATGTATATCTACGTTGAGTGGTTCTGTTCTAGAATGTTCTCTCTGAGAGATTCTGATTAGCAGTGTATTCTCAAAACACAAACACAGTTGTTTTTCACCGGCCTAGCGACCGCCGTTCTCCTCTCTGATTGGTGGGTCAGAGGGAGCTGTTAATACATCCACTTTGTGATGACTGCAGGTTTCCCCCCCTCCAGGCTGGAAGGCTCGCTGGGCAGGCGGCCCGCAGGGGAAGTGGCAGACCCATCCAACTCTGTCTGATCTCAGACATCCCTCTCCTTAATATCTACTCTGCCATTTGTTACTCCAATATTTCATAAATAATGATTTGCCCTCTCTAAACAGCTCTGCGATTACAGGGGACTGGGGAGGGGAGGGAAGACGACGGAGATATCATCAATTAGCTGACTGATGGGCCATGTGATTGGCTGATGGGGAGGGGGCTGTGCTGTGCTCAGGCATTTCCTGGATCTCTGCATCTTTCTCTCTGCATTTCTCTCTACCTCTGCCTCTCTCTCTCTCTCTCTCTCTCTCTCTCTCTCTCAATTCAATTCAATTCAAGGGCTTTATTGGAAAAAAATGAACAGTAAACATTACCCTTAAAAATGATCCAAAAGAATAAAGACATTTCAAATGTCATATTATGTCTATATACAGTGTTAATTATGTCTATACACAGTGTTAATTATGTCTATATACAGTGTTAATTATGTCTATATACAGTGTTAATTATGTCTATATACAGTGTTAATTATGTCTATACACAGTGTTAATTATGTCTATACACAGTGTTAATTATGTCTATATACAGTGTTAATTATGTCTATACACAGTGTTAATTATGTCTATATACAGTGTTAATTATGTCTATACACAGTGTTAATTATGTCTATACACAGTTAATTATGTCCATACACAGTGTTAATTATGTCTATATACAGTGTTAATTATGTCTATACACAGTGTTAATTATGTCTATACACAGTGTTAATTATGTCTATACACAGTGTTAATTATGTCTATACACAGTGTTAATTATGTCTATACACAGTGTTAATTATGTCTATATACAGTGTTAATTATGTCTATACACAGTGTTAATTATGTCTATATACAGTGTTAATTATGTCTATATACAGTGTGGTAATGATGTGCAAATAGTGAAAGCACAAAAAGGGAAAATAAATAAACATAAATATGGGTTGTATTCACAATGGTGTTTGTTCTTCACTGGTTGCCCTTTTCTCGTGGCAACAGGTCACAAATCTCGCTGCTGTGATGTCACACTGTGGAAATTTCACCCAATAGGTATGAGAGTTTATTATTATTATTTTTTGAATTCTTTGTGGATCTGTGTAATCTGAGGGAAATATGTGTCTCTAACATGGTCATACAGTGCCTTGCGAAAGTATTCGGCCCCCTTGAACTTTGCGACCTTTTGCCACATTTCAGGCTTCAAAAATAAAGATATAAAACTGTATTTTTTTGTGAAGAATCAACAACAAGTAACTAATTCAAGTATTTTTTGCCAGATCCTAATTGATATGTCTAATTTTATGGCATAGAAGGTCCTTCTTGCCTTGTCTCTCAGCTCATTCACAGCTTTGTGGAAGTTACCTGTGGCGCTGATGTTTAGGAATAGATATGCATAATTTTTTTGTGTGCTCTAGGGAAACGGTGTCTTGATGGAATTAGTATTTGTGTTCCTGGCAAATGCACATTTTTTGGAACACCATTATTTTGTTCTTACTGAGATTTACTGTCAGGGCCCAGGTCTGACAGAATCTGTGCAGAAGATCTAGGCCCTCCTTGGATGGTGACAGAAGCACCAGATAGATCATCAACAAACAGTAGACATTTGACTTCAGATTCTAGTAGGGTGAGGCCGGGTGCAGGAGACAGTTCTAGTGCCCTCGCCAATTTGTTGATATATATGTTAGAGAGGGTGGTGCTTAAGCTGCATCCCTGTCTCACCCCACGGCTCTGACGAAAGAATTCTGTGTTTACTGCCCATTTTAACCGCACACTTGTTGTTTGTGTACATGGATTTTATAATGTCATATACTTTCCCCCCAACACTACTTTCCATCAGTTTGTATATACCTTTGTTTTGTTTTGTTTTGTTTGTGTATCTGTCATGGTATTTTGGTACAAAGCTAATTTGACATTTGCTGGAGTCTGCTTTTGATGATAATGCAGAGGATTATTTCCCGAGATTGCTGCTGACGCACGCTACGGTAACTATTCAAATTTGTCTCCACTTTTGTGGATTGTGGTGATCAGGTTTAAAATATGAATGCTTAATTGAGCTGCTTTCTGTTGTTCTTTCTTTTTTCTTAGTGTATTTCTGTTCTAGTGTTTCACCATAGTGAAGTTTTCAGATTTTCTGGGTCTTTATGTGTTTTTGATGTTCCTCAATTTTTTTTTCTTAGGTTTTTAAATTATTCATCATGTTATCTTAACTTCTTGTGAATCCAACCACGGTGTCAGATTTCAAAAATGCTTTACGGCGAAAGCATACTTTACAATTATTTGAGAACATAGCCCAGTAGACAAATCATTACAAACAGTAACCAGCCAAGTAGAACAGTTACACAAGTCAGAAAGAGATAAAAATTAATCACTTACCTTTGATGATCTTCATATGTTTGCACTCAGCAGAGATTCATTTATTCAATAAATGTTCCTTTTGCTCGATGAAGTCTCTTTATATCCAAAAACCTCAGTTTTGTTTGCGGGTTTTCTTCAGTAATCCAAATGCAGTCACAACAGTAAGACAAAAAAAATCCAAATTGTATCCGTAAAGTTCATAGAAACATGTCAAACGATGTTTATATTCAATCCTCAGGTTGTTTTTTAGCCTAAATAATCTCTAATATTTCAACCGGACAATAACGTGTCAATATAAAAGGTAAACAAGAAAGGCACTCTCTCGGTAGCGCGGATGAAAAAGCTCTGTGACACGTCAGGGTCCACTCATTCACACTGCTCTTACTCCCTCATTTTTCAGAATACAAGCCTGAAACCATTTCTAAAGACTGTTGACATCTAGTAGAAGGCATTGGAACTGCAAATGGAGTCCTAAGTCTATGGATACTGTAATGGCATTGAATAGAAAACTACAACAACAACAAGAAAATCCTACTTCCTGAATGGACTCAGGTTTTCGCCAAATCAGTTCTGTTATACTCACAGACATTATTTGAAAAGTTTTGGAAACTGTAGAGTGTTGGCCATCCAACTCTACTAATTATATGCATATCCTATCTTCTGGGCCTGGGTAGAAGGCAGATTAATTTGGGCACGCTTTTCATCCAAAATCCCAAATGCTGCCCCCTACCCAGAAGAAGTTAAACCTTCACTATAAGAAAAGATTTTGTCCAGGAAGTTGCTGGGACTGAAATTGTTGTTTGGTAGATTTCTAAACTCCCTTCCTTCCATTTGTTTGATTTCGATGCCTCATGATTGAGTATTGCTCTGTTCAAGTAGATTGTGATTTTGCTGTGATCTGATAGGGGTGTTAGTTGGCTGACTGTAAACGCTCTGAGAGACTCTGGGTTGAGGTCAGTGATAAAGTAGTCTACAGTACTACTGCCAAGAGATGAGCTATAGGTGTACCTACCGTAGGAGTCCCCTCGAAGCCTAGCATTGACTACGTACATACCCACCTAGTACATGTCCCTGGGCCTGGAATAGGTTGATCTCCCTCTCTAGGATGGAGAAGCTGTCATAGTTAAAATGAAAGTTAATTACTTAAAAATCATACAATGTGATTTTCTGGATTTTTGTTTTAGATTCCGTCTCTCACAGCTGAAGTGTACCTATGATAAAAATTACAGACCTCTACATGCTTTGTAAGTAGGGAGAACCTGCAAAATCGGCAGTGTATCAAATACTTGTTCTCTCCACTGTAGGTAGCACACAGGAGGACATTTTTCTCTGTTAAGATAATTTCCTTTTGAATTTCTAGCCAAATGTAAAATGTTCCCGTATTTATTAATTTAATAGAGTGAGTTAGGTCTGCTCTATACCAAATGAGCATACCCCCTGAGTATCTTCCCTGTTTCACACCTGGTAGTTTGGTGGATGGAACTACCAGATCTCTCTGTAACGTGTCTCTCTCGCTCTCTCTCTCCCTCCTCTCCCCCTCTCTCTCTGCCTATCAATCTCTCTCTCACTAACTATCAATCTCTCACTCTGCCTTTCAATCTCTCTCTCTCTGCTCCTATTGGCTGGCTGTGCGTATCGAGCGGTGGCAGGGCGCCACAGTGTTTTCCAACAGTGCTCGGGGTGTGGGGCAGCACTGCACTACATCAACATTCTCCCTCCCTTTCCTACGCCTGCTGGATCCTGCTGTTTAAAATGACCGTGCCCACTCAGCCACGATGCAGAATGAACATAACCCACCACATACTGTCGTTACTGCTCAGTATGGCTGACTGATATTTATAGTCTATATGCTATTGAGCAGATCCACTTTACAAGCTGTGGGTCACTAGGGATGACAGTGTAAAGCTGTGGGTCACTAGGGATGACAGTGTAAAGCTGTTGTTCACTAGGGATGACAGTGTAAAGCTGTGGGTCACTAGGGATGACAATGCAAAGCTGTGGTTTACTAGGGATGACAGTGTAAAGCTGTGGTTTACTAGGGATGACAGTGTAAAGCTGTGGTTTACTAGGGATGACAGTGTAAGCTGTGGGTCACTAGGGATGACAGTGTAAAGCTGTGGGTCACTAGGGATGACAGTGTAAAGCTGTGGGTCACTAGGGATGACAGTGTAAAGCTGTTGGTCACTAGGGATGACAGTAAAAGCTGTGGTTCATTAGGGATGACAGTGCAAAGCTGTGGTTCACTAGGGATGACAATGTAAAGCTGTGGTTCACTAGGGATGACAG